>NC_134568.1:217411672-217456672 GCF_050947875.1 Dermacentor variabilis
ATGCCTGTGTGGGAGGAATCCAGTGAAACTTTACTGTGAAGCCTTTGTGGCAGAGTTCTCTCACGAGGGCTAGTGATTTGCGCGGGAACTTGATGGACTATAGGCCACAATAGAGTTGTTGCAACGCGGCCTTTGAGTCCGTAAGGAATACTACATTCTGTGCAGGCAATGTGTTTAGTTTGCTCAAAGCAGCAGCTATTGCCACGCCTTCCACAACTGTCGACGGAGCTACACAGTCCAGACGGCCAGACCACGTATATTTCAGAGAGAGAGCGTAGAATGCAGGTGCGCAGCGTTCTTCGTCTACTTTGACAGAGCCATCTGTGTATTGGCCTCGAGCTCCACCACTGGAACAGCTGTCGCCACCGTCGGCGTGACGTGTTATTAGGGATCACGTGGACATAGCGTCCGCGTCGGCTGCTTCGGGAGCGCCGAAGCGAGCTGAAAACGAGTTTAAATTCCCTCGTACGCTGCGGTCCTCTTTTAGTGGCGAGATTCTCCCGCTTCGAGTGTCTCCTTTACAACGCTTGATAATAATATTTGGGGTTTTACGTGCCAAAACCACTTTCTGATTGTGAGGCACGCCGTAGTGGAGGACTCCGGAAATTTTGACCACTTGGGGTTCTTTAACGTGCACCTAAATCTAAGCACACGGGTGTTTTCGCATTTCGCCTCCATCGAAATGCGGCCGCCATGGCCGGGATTCGATCCCGCGACCTCGTGCTCAGCAGCCCAACACCATAGCCACTGAGCAACCACGGCGGGTAATTTACAACGCTTGAAAGCACCACAATAGGTAGTGGCTGCCTTTGAAGGCGCCATTGGAATATGAACCTGGCAACGTTTAACGCTAGAACGTTATCTAGTGAGGCGAGTCTAGCAGTGCTATTGGAGGAATTAGAGGGCAGTAAATGGGATATAATAGGGCTCAGTGAAGTTAGGAGGCCAAAAGAAGCCTATACAGTGCTAAAAAGCGGGCACGTCCTGTGCTACCGGGGCTTAGCGGAGAGAAGAGAACTAGGAGTCGGATTCCTGATTAATACGAATATAGCTGGTAACATACAGAAATTCTATAGCATTAACGAGAGGGTGGCAGGTCTTGTGAAACTTAATAAGAGGTACAAAATGAAGATTGTACAGGTCTACGCCCCTACATCCAGTCATGATGACCAGGAAGTCGAAAGCTTCTATGAAGACGTGGAATCGGCGATGGGTAGAGTGAAAACTAAATACACTATACTAATGGGCGACTTTAATGCCAAGGTAGGCAAGAAGCAGGCTGGAGACAAGGCAGTGGGGGAATATGGCATAGGCACTAGGCATAGCAGGGGAGAGTTATTAGTAGAGTTTGCGGAACAGAATAATATGAGGATAATGAGTACCTTCTTCCGCAAGCGGGATAGCCGAAAGTGGACGAGGAGGAGCCCGAACGGCAAGACTAGAAATGAAATAGACTTCATACTCTGCGCTAACCCTGGCATCATACAAGATGTGGACGTGCTCGGCAAGGTGCGCTGCAGTGACCACAGGATGGTAAGAACTCGAATTAGCCTAGACCTGAGTAGGGAACGGAAGAAACTGGTACATAAGAAGCCGATTAATGAGTTAGCGGTAAGAGGGAAAATAGAGGAATTGCAGATCAAGCTACAGAACAGGTATTCGGCTTTAACTCCGGAAGAGAACCTTAGTGTTGAAGCAATGAACGACAATCTTGTGGGCATCATTAAGGAGTGTGCAATGGAAGTCGGTGGTAACTCCGTTAGGCAGGATACCAGCAAACTATCGCAGGAGACGAAAGATCTGATCAAGAAACGCCAATGTATGAAAGCATCTAACCCTACAGCTAGAATAGAACTGGCAGAACTTTCGAAGTTAATCAACAAGCGTAAGACAGCTGACATAAGGAAGTATAATATGGATAGAATTGAACATGCTCTCAGGAACGGAGGAAGCCTAAAAACAGTGAAGAAGAAGCTGGAAATTGGCAGGAATCAAATGTACGCGTTAAGAGGCAAAGCCGGCAATATCATTACTAATATGGATGAGATAGTTCAAGTGGTTGAGGAATTCTATAGAGATTTATACAGTATCAGTGGCACCCACGACGATAATGGAAGAGAAAATAGTCTAGAGGAATTCGAAATCCCAAAGGTAACGCCGGAAGAAGTAAAGAAAGCCTTGGGAGATATGCAAAGGGGGAAGGCAGCTGGGGAGGATCAGGTAACAACAGATTTGTTGAAGGATGGTGGACAGATTGTTCTAGAGAAACTGGCCACCCTGTATACGCAATGCCTCATGACCTCGAGCGTACCGGAATCTTGGAAGAACGCTAACATAATCCTAATCCATAAGAAAGGGGACGCCAAAGACTTGAAAAATTATAGACCTATCAGCTTACTGTCCGTTGCCTTCAAACTATTTACTAAGGTAATCGCAAATAGAATCAGGAACACCTTAGACTTCTGTCAAGCAAAGGACCAGGCAGGATTCCGTAAAGGCTACTCAACAATAGATCATATTCACACTATCAATCAGGTGATAGAGAAATGTGCGGAATATAACCAACCCTTATATATAGCTTTCATTGATTACGAGAAAGCGTTTGATTCAGTCGAAACCTCAGCAGTCATGGAGGCATTGCGGAATCAGGGTGTAGACGAGGCGTATGTAAAAATACTGAAAGATATCTATAGCGGCTCCACAGCCACCGTAGTCCTCCATAAAGCAAGCAACAAAATCCCAATAAAGAAAGGCGTCAGGCAGGGAGATACGATATCTCCAATGCTATTCACAGCGTGTTTACAGGAGGTATTCAGAGACCTGAATTGGGAAGAATTGGGGATAAAAGTTAATGGAGAATACCTTAGTAACTTGCGATTCGCTGATGATATTGCCTTGCTTAGTAACTCAGGGGACCAATTGCAATGCATGCTCACTGACCTGGAGAGGCAAAGCAGAAGAGTGGGTCTAAAAATTAATCTGCAGAAAACTAAAGTAATGCTTAGCAGTCTCGGAAGAGAACAGCAATTTACAATAGGCAGCGAGGCACTGGAAGTCGTAAGGGAATACATCTACTTAGGGCAGGTAGTGCCGGCGAATTCGGATGATGAGACGGAAATAATCAGAAGAATAAGAATGGGCTGGGGTGCGTTTGGCAGGCATTCTCAGATCATGAACAGCAGGTTGCCATTATCCCTCAAGAGAAAAGTATATAATAGCTGTGTATTACCATTACTCACCTACGGGGCAGAAACCTGGAGGCTTACGAAAAGGGTTCTACTAAAATTGAGGACGACGCAACGAGCTATGGAAAGAAGAATGATAGGTGTAACGTTAAGGGATAAGAAAAGAGCAGATTGGGTGAGGGAACAAACGCGAGTTAATGACATCTTAGTTGAAATCAAGAAAAAGAAATGTACATGGGCAGGACATGTAATGAGGAGGGAAGATAACCGATGGTCATTAAGGGTTACGGACTGGATCCCAAGGGAAGGGAAGCGTAGCAGGGGGCGGCAGAAAGTTAGGTGGGCGGATGACATTAAGAAGTTTGCAGGCATGGCATGGCCACAATTGGTACATAACCGGGGTTGTTGGAGAAGTATGGGAGAGGCCTTCGCCCTGCAGTGGGCGTAACCAGGCTGATAATGATGATGATGATGAACGTGGTAGGCTACTGCTCGGTGTCGCAGTGCCGGACGTACGCAACGGAGCCCGGTGTCAGCCTTATTCACGCGTAGCCGCAGGACAAGACGCTGCGTGAAGCATGGCTCGCGAAACATAAACGCGGCAAACAGCCATCGACTACAACTCGGGTATGCAGCAAGCACAGACGCGAGGAAGATTTCTGCTACGGCGCCGGGTCTGTGATGTTCGGAAAGCGCGCACTGAGACGCTCGCCCAAGTCTGCTGCCCGACTAATGTCATGACGGTTTGGCCTATGAACCTGTCGATGCTATAGATACTGGCAAGTTCACTGGAGTGGAAAAGGAGCGGTAAGAAGCACATTAAAAGAAAGCATGACATATGGTCATGTTTGTCTTACGAATTAATGCACTGGATTACAAAAAAGAAGTGGGAAATCGCACGCTGAGAACACCGATAAACATACAGTGCGACGCAACTCGAGAAATAATATTGAAACGTCCTAGAGTTTAGAAGAAGAAAAAAAAAGATTGAATTGTCGCGACTGCACATCACAGTCCCCGTCGAAGTCTCTACAATGAAATTATTTTTGAACTCTGATAGCGCCCACGCAACAATGGTTGCGTGTATACTGTCAAATGCTCATATTCTGCGGCCTAAAGCTCATGGCACGGTGCGAAAACGCGCACGCGGTGAAAGCGAAAGAGTGCGCGGACAGGCATACAGACACGCAGTCGGTCGCTGCGAATCTGTGCGATTGCTGCTTTGAGGCTTCATTCTATTACCCTACATTCAGTTATACAAACAATATAAGAACATATTTCACATAGTTTGCTCTCAGCGTTTACCTACCTTTCACGCAAGAAGCCGGTTCGGGAGACTCCATCGCGGCGACCGCGCGCAGTGGCGCTCACTGTACGTATTCGGCAAAGAGATAAATCGTCTGTAAACGATTCTGTGCTTTCAGTTTACCCATGATTATTATTTCATCATCATCATCAGCAGCAGCAGCAGCAGCAGCAGCCTAGTTACGCCCACTGCAGGGCAAAGGCATCTCCCATATTTCTCCAACAACCCCAGTCATTTACTAATTGTGGCCATGCCGTCCCTGCAAACTTCTTAATCTCATCCGCCCACCTAACTTTCTGCCGCCCCCTGCTACGCTTCCCTTCCCTTGGAATCCAGTCCGTAACCCTTAATGACCATCGGTTATCTTCCCTCCTCATTACATGTCCTGCCCATGCCCATTTCTTTTTCTTGATTTCAACTAAGATGTCATTAACTCGCGTTTGTTCCCTCACCCAATCTGCTCTTTTCTTATCCCTTAACGTTACACCTATCATTCTTTTTTCCATAGCCCGTTGCGTCGTCCTCAATTTAAGTAGAACCCTTTTCGTAATCCTCCAGGTTTCTGCCCCGTAGGTGAGTACTGGTAAGACACAGCTATTATATGCTTTTCTCTTGAGGGATAATGGCAACCTGCTGTTCATGATCTGAGAATGCCTGCCAAACGCACCCCAGCCCATTCTTATTCTTCTGATTATTTCCGTCTCATCATCCGAATTCGCCGTCACTACCTGCCCTAAGTAGATGTATTCCCTTACGACTTCCAGTGCCTCGCTGCCTATTGTAAATTGCTGTTCTCTTCCGAGACTGCTAAGCATTACTTTAGTTTTCTGCAGATTAATTTTTGACCCACTCTTCTGCTTTGCCTCTCCAGGTCAGTGAGCATGCATTGCAATTGGTCCCCTGAGTTACTAAGCAAGGCAATATCATCAGCGAATCGCAAGTTACTAAGGTATTCTCCATCAACTTTTATCCCCAATTCTTCCCACTCCAGGTCTCGGAATACCTCCTGTAAACATGCTGTGAATAGCATTGGAGAGATCGTATCTCCCTGTCTGACGCCTTTCTTTATTGGGATTTTGTTGCTTTCTTTGTGGAGGACTACGGTGGCTGTAGAGCCGCTGTAGATATCTTCCAGTATTTTTACATATGGCTCATCTACACCCTGATTCCGTAATGCCTCCAGGACGGCTGAGGTTTCGACTGAATCAAACGCTTTCTCGTAATCAATGAAAGCTATATATAAGGGTTGGTTATATTCTGCACATTTCTCTATCACTTGATTGATAGTGTGAATATGGTCTATTGTTGAGTAGCCTTTACGGAATCCTGCCTGGTCCTTTGGTTGACAGAAGTCTAAGGCGTTCCTGATCCTATTTGCGATTACCTTAGTAAATAGTTTGAAGGCAACGGACAGTAAGCTGATAGGTCTATAATTTTTCAAGTCTTTGGCGTCCCCTTTCTTATGGATTAGGATTATGTTGGCGTTCTTCCAAGACTCCGGTACGCTCGAGGTTATGAGGCATTGCGTATACAGGGTGGCCAGTTTCTCTAGAACAATCTGACCACCATCCTTCAACAGATCTGCTGTTACCTGACCCTCCCCAGCTGCCTTCCCCCTTTGCATAGCTCCTAAGGCTTTCGTTACTTCTTCTGGCGTTACCTGTGGGATTTCGAATTCCTCTAGGCTATTCTCTCTTCCACTATCGTCCTGGGTACATTACTTACAGAAATGTCCGGGAGAGCTCGTGCCTGGTGTTTTCAGTGGGCGCTGACAGCAAAACCTATGAGGAGCGCGCCACGTGATCCCTCATACTACGCCAGCCCGGCGCTTCCGATAGATGGCGACTCCGTAACTCCTCGCCGCCAATACTTGGAGGTGATTAGGGTAAGTCGTGTTCAAATGTTCGAGTACTCGTGACTTGGTTTCTGCAGCTCGAATGCAGCTCTTTGACTGCAGTCGTGGTACACTTAAATTGCATGTTCCTCGAATGTCTAGGGTGGGTCTACCCTTTCCCTCTTTCTCGAGCAGCGTAATCCAAAGACTCGAAGCGCGTTTAGCGCAGCATAAAAAGTGTGAACGCGGCTTGTCACTTACTTGCAAAGAATATTGCCGCCGAGCAATGCACTACATGTAGCCCATTAGGGTGTGGTCTCCCTTCGGTCCTTGTTCGCTGGCGCTAAATATGTTTTCGAAGTCAGTTTACCAACACGCCCAACAAATGGCAATGCTGTTACTTACACATCTTAAGAGGGTTTTGCCGGGCGAAGACACACTTAAACATAGTGGTTTGGTCATGAGAGTCTAGGAAACCTGAAGTCGCAGAGGGGGTGACTCATCTTCGGAAAGCACTTTTCTTTGTTCGATGCCGGCTGAGGGAACTCCCAAGCACAACCGATGATCTCTTCTGTGTGTGGTTTCTAAGCGCTCGAATTGGCTATCTTATGGTGACATCAGAGGTAGCTGGTATAAGATCCGAATTGTAACCAACGCTGTATGTAGCCGCAACATCGACCTCGGGTGATTGCCCCAGCGTATTTCAGCGACTCGCTTGAGCATATGAAGCCTCTGTGACGATGACGCCACAACGTAGACGACAGCGCGGCGCCAGAGTATCTTGTGGTCCAAGGTAATGCCCAGAAATCGGACCTTGGTGACTTGTTGTATCTGGTACCCGTTCATATTCAGTTTAAAGTGCGTAGATTTTGATTTTCTTTTAATTCCAGGAAATAGTATGAATGATAATTTATCTGCTGACAGTGATAAGCCAAGCGTTGTCAAGGGCCCTGAGTGGCATTTCCTGCTCCCTGGGCTATTCGTGCGAGGCGACGATGCTGGTAGCCAGAGACCCATATGCAGATATCATCGGCATATCTAGATATCTTTACGGGTGTCCGATGGTTTAGTATTCTTGGGAGAGTCGCCATGGCGATGTTAATGATAAGGGAGAGAAAACACTCCCTTGTGGCACGCCGCGAAATATGCGTATTTCATCGCTCAAAATGTCAGCAAGGCGAACTCTGATGTGGCGATCATTGAGAAACGTATGAAGGAAGTGCAAGAGATGACCCGTGACGCCTATAGCTCAAAAGTGACTGATGATGGCTGTTTGAGACACGTAGTCGTAAGCCTTGGAGACATCTTCTCCATTAGCTTCGCTGCACAGGAAGTCAGCGATACCGGTCTGTACGAGTCCAGAGCAGCCGGATTTTTTCCAGGCTTCAGAACCGGTACCGCCCATGCTACCTTCCATAAATGTGGGATATCCCCTCTGGCCCACATTTGATTTCATTTTTTATTTTACTGTTGCAAAGAGCGGTAAAATAAATAGACCTCGGGAAAAAAAAGCCGCTGCTTGAGAAGCTCCCGAGGCCCACAAGGTTCGTTGACATTGCTGCACCTGTTAATATCAAGGGAGGTATCATAGAGGCGGTTCAATAATGCAGGAAGATAATATTTAAGCATAGATGGGAAGGTAATATTTTAACTATGTTACCCATTGCTAGTCCTGGTGTATTAAGAGTGTAGTACCTTGGATGGCGTAACGGGTAGGCCGGCAATAGCAGTTCTAGATAAGTTAGTTCTGACAGAGTTGAAATGTTGTCCTGAATTTCCTTTTGGAGCTTAAGCACAGACGTATATCGAAAAGACTGAATGTTCGCGGTACATTGCTGTCGTGGAAGAGGTCTGCGGAGGGGTGATCATAAGGCTGGTTGAAGGCAATTCTTAAAGCCTTCGTTTGAAGGAGGTAGATTTTTTGAAGAGTGGTGTACGGAGCAGTTCCCCATACTAGGTTACAGTAATGCTGATGCGGCATGAAAAAGGTTTGAAACAGAAGCAGCTTTAATTTAGGCGAGAAAAAATGGCGATACCGAGAGAGTATGCCAACCACACGAGCAACCTTAAGGCATGCGTGATCTATATGGGAATCCCAGAGCAGTTTTTCCTAGAACCAGATTCCTAAAGATTTAAAACTCTTAACAATCTCTACTGTACTCGAGGCATAGCAAAGTTCTGTGGAGAAGCTTAGTAACTTTCCTTTCGGTAGAAAGAACATTGTTTTCGTTTTTGAAGCGTTTATTTGTAATGCGCTACGTTTTACGCAGTGGGCAAGCACTGAAAGAGTTTCATTTGCAAGGGTAATGAGGCCGTCTCGGCTGTCCTCGCTAAAGAAAATGCTCGTGCCGTCCGCATATATTATAAAGTATGCATTCTTATTAACATTGATGATATCATTAACGTATAAATTAAATAGAAGTGGCCCAAAATGCTTCCTTGCCGGAGGCCATTTATTTTTTCGTTAAATAATTCCAACAAATCACGTAGTCTCTCAACTGGTAGGTTAGTCAGCGTCTGATTGCTGATAAGGTCAGGTCCCACCGCACAGCGACATCGGAGGCTACTCATGGCTAGTTCCAATTCTTTCAGTGTGAAATGAGCATCCATCAGAGACGACGATAGCGGCGAACGCGGGTTTGTTGTGCCTGCTGACCTGCCGGAAGAGTATACTTGAGCAGAGGCATCCTGAAGACAAACGAGTGGCTTGCCTAACTTCGATGCTAGGGCTTCAAATGGCTTGATTTGTCGAAGCTTTCCATCGAGGTTATTAACGACCCACCATATCCTAGGCATTGGCGTGAAGACCGAAAGGCTTGCACAAAATACTGCCCACTGATCTCTTAGTTTCCTTGTAACGGCGAATCACTGCGTTAATTCTGTTATATATTGTCTTCATTGGTGGGCCGCCCTTCGTCCTCATCAGCCTTCGTTCCGCTCTTCTACGGGCAGCGCATAGATATTTTAGTTCTAAATCCGGAGCGAGGAAGTAGTATGGTAGCTTCAGCTCAATGGTAGCTAATCTCTTGCTATCTAACATATCCACGAACAGTTCTCCGGAAGATTCGCTTAGAACATCCCTGTACGTATCACAATGCGTCACAGGGCAGGATCTTCGGCTGGTGGTTCGAAATCCAGGAATTTTGACGAAGACACGATAATTGTAACTGCCCATTGTATTTTTACTTGTCGTTGATGGTGCAAGGATGTCTGCTGAGTGTAACGTCAAATCAATGACACTTAAGAGCCCAGCGGTTGGAAAAGCTTTGGCTGTCTGTCATTCGCCACTCAGAATCCCTCAGTATGTAAAGCACTGACAATTTGTTTCCAATGTACATGAATCACCTTGTCACCCCAGAGACTATGGTGCGCCTAAAAGTCCCCGCATATAATCCTCGGAGCAGGGCAGCGGTTGCAGAGGTCTCTTATGACTTCTCCCATCAAGACCTAGCTCACATATATACGGACGCCACGCTGAGGCTTCGGTTTCCTAGCCGCACTTGCACAGCAGTGACCTCCAAAGCACTGCTGCAAAGGTCTTGAACTGGTAGGACTAAATGTGGTATTTTACGTGTGACATATAGCGTGGCGCTTCCGTTCGGAAATGTCGGAATGCTGTACACGACTGTACACCAAACCTTTCTGGCGGTAGCTCAAGTACTGATGTGTTGTCGATCCTATCGCGCTCTATCTACTGAACTGGTTTTGTATGAGTATTGAAACTTACCCTATCCCTTTGTATTGGTGTCGTTAAATCGTTTTAGGTAATTCTTTTGCCGGCTCCGAAACAACTTGCAGAATTTGGTCCCCTTGCCCAAGTGAGGAGTAGCAGGCCAGAGACACGCCCTCCAGGTCAACCTTTCCTCAATTCTCTTTACTATATGTGTTCCTCCTCTTTGGGAATGCAGTTATCTGTTGGGTACTTTGGAATCACTATACTTTGGAGCGATGCGCATAAAGTCGAACTACATTCATTCATATAAGCTAGAATGACGATGATAATTTCTATGCTGCTTTATTTTCGCTGTTGTAATGTTTGTAGTCACATACCAACAAAAACATTATATTGCTGTATACGTTAAGTGTATTAATTCACTGTACAGTATATTCGCCGGGCAAATAATGTTTTCGTTGGCATGAATGTGTTCCACTATTTTTTTCCTTTCACCTAAGCACCTCGAAAGCGCAGTTTGCGAGGTTCGAAATGCAGGTTGCGCCTCTTAATAGCACTTCTGTCTGATTACAGCTAGCTAATATAGCTTTCAAGAAATGAACTCAAAGGAACCGATACCACCGGTGGTAATACACTTCAGATATTTGGGGCGCTGCGACCGTTATTGCACATGTTGGATGACAGTGTTAATGACGGTTTTGCGCTCACCGCACTTGGTTTCCCGCAGCAGCCGAAGGTAGATCGGACCTGCTCATTTCCGGCCGATCTCGCGCCGCCAGCCTATTATGCTGCACTCGTCGCCATGCGTGGTGGCCTGGTGTCAATGCTGGCTTTTGCTCAAGTCCGCCCGCATACTCTGCGCATCATTTCCGCGGGCTCAATGTAGTAGATCCATTACATTCTTAGTGTTGCTCGTTCTTCGACGCTCGCTGATGCCTTTCATCCTTTTGCAACCAGAACGCCTATCAGTAGACGCGTCCGGCCATATCGAGATGGAATGGGCTAGCCATGCATCCCCCGTGCATCCCCCGCTCCTGCATTTGGTTGAACACAAATCGGGGCAACTGCTACAGAAGAACCTTCGACGCACCACACTAACATGTATGCTGTTAAGGGGACGGGGTTTTGTGAATCTTCAACGACAGGGAGGACGAGGTGACCTAAAAACAAATAACAGGCGCAGAACTGATAGTTGGGCGAGTTGGTAAGTATTCATGGTGAAGTTTGTAGCACGCACAATAGACAAGGAACGCAGAGAAGGTGGACGCACGAGAGCTCGTGCGTCCACCTTCTCTGCGTCCTTGTCTATTGTATGCTGTACAAATTGCACCATAAATAGCAGAAGTTTAAAACATCGATACGGGTGAGCGGTGTGCTCCAAATACAAAAAAAAGCATATAAAAACGTTCAGCGTGCGTACGCCTGCACACGAGAGCAGAGAAAATGCGACGACCTGCGGTGGCTCGGTGGCTTATTCTCCGCTGCCCCCATAGCAGAGAGGCTTGTCAGTACACGTCAGGGCAACCCAGATGGAGGGGCACACGGGAAGGCCGCCCCTTGGCGGAGAAGAGTTGAGCGTCCGAAGGAGGAGATTCGGATTTGCACATTCCGCGCATACTCCCCTCGCACACACACGACGGACAATTCTGTTCATGTTGACGAAGGTGACGGTTCGGCACGCCGTGTCCCATGCGTTTTAAAGCCCCTTCGTAAAGTAGCGACACCCTCCTGCTCCACCTTCACCCCTCCTCGTTTCTCCTCTCTTTCACGCTCCCTCCTCTACCGTGGCGTCGCCTACACTGCTCGAGCGTAGCAACGGCGCCAACATGCGCTCCTCGCCACTCCGTAGATGCTTTTCGAGCAAAAATGGCGCTGATGCACGGCGCGAGGGCCCACGTGATGCTATTAGGCCAATAACGACGAGGCGTCGGCCTCAGCCAGAGCGTGCGAGGAGGAGGCGGCATTCTTCCAAGCGTGGCACCACTTTACGAAGTTTAAGGGGTTTTGATGCGTTTGGAATTCGTTCTATTCATAGCCGCGCATAGTGAACCGTAACAATACCCACGTGTGCTTCACACCTCCCTGGTGGGCTTACTCGAGAGGGGAAGTTGCATTGCGGAGACCGCACGTCGGGGCTGCACTTATTACACCGGCTGTGACTGCGTTGTAACCGCAACAGCACCGCGGCCCATATGGTTCTTCGTGCTCATTCCTTCCCTCCTCTCTCTCCCTGTGATCTTTATTTTCCCCTTTCCCACTCCCCCGGTGTAGGGTAACCGGAAGTTAGTCTGGTTAACCTCCCTGCCTTCTGCTTTTCTATTTCTTTCCTTCAGCAAAGTAGAAGAGGGGCTTGCAGTGAAGCAGTAGACATGCTTGTAAAGCAGTAGCGAGAACAAGAACTGGAACTAAAACGCCTGAACAAATAAAGAAATACGTTCCGTTCATTTCTTTTTTCTCCAGTAAGTGCACTTTCCCTGGCTGTTTCGTTGTGCATTGCTAACTGCTTCCAGCTTAACTAAAATGGAGCGGACGACAGACAATTTGTTCAAGCAGTGAAAATTCTAGTTTCTGTGCTGCATGCGTCACTTCTTAACCTGGTTGCAGTTAGTTACAGCACGGAATGCATCTTTGTATAGCTTATTGCAACCATGATGGCCGCCTAGTTTTTTCTTAGCTTAATATGGGGGTGGAACAATAACCAGCGATGCGCTTTACTACATCCCGACACGACCACAACCATATGCAGCACGTCACGCCCGCGCTAACTGGCACCCGGTTTGTCGCGCCTGTCTGGGGCTCTGCACTGGTGCCTACACAGGAAATAACTGTACGTAGAAAGAAGAGAAAAAGAAAGAAAGAAAAGTAATAGGCCGGGAAGTCGACCATGCGGTTTGCTACCCTGCATCAGTTGAAGAGGGACACTAAAGGGAAATATTAGGTCAAGCTAAAGTGATAGATTAGTACTCGAGAATATCTAAGGCGTCAATATTATCGCGAACAGAGCCTTAATAATCGAGGAATTGAAGTAAATTCAGGACATAATTAGAGATTCCCCCGGGAAATTCAAGTACATGCCGGATGACGAAAGCACTCCTCAGTTAAATTCTGTCACTAGTACTCAACTACTCGTTGAAAAAAACATCTTTGTTTTGTATTATGCGAAGAAATAAAATGCTACTGGTCCAGTTCTATTTCATTAAAAAAAAAGAACTCATTGAAATTCCCTTGACAACGACGCGGGCTGTCGAAAGGTTTCGTTTTCGCTCGACTCCGCGCCGCCCACGCTTCCGCGTTTCAGTAGTTTACTTATGGCGTAGTGCTGCGCTGGTTCTGCTGGCTCGCGAAAATCGCACAAACTTAAAGTAGCAGAGAATTCAGCTTCCATGTGATGTCACGGGATGCCCGAACGGTCTACGCTACTTGACCGAAAAGCAGCTGCAGCGGCGAATCCACCGCTCTGTCTACTCTGTCTTGGCTCGGCAGCGCCGTCTGTCGGGCGCCGTTTTACTCACCGACAGCAGCAAAGGGCGTATGCAACGTCACGACACCCAAGGTTAGGTGGCGAGAGATCTGAATTTCGAAAAAAGGTATTTGGACCCTTCAGATGCAATTTTCTCGTAAACAACGTTGCAAGGTTTCTGGGATGGTATTTAAACACTTCACGTCGACTTAGTATTTGCCTTTAGTGTCCCTTTAAGGGGAGCAAAGAAAAAAAAAAGAACTAGGGAGAGGTATGCACTAGCATTGCGCGCACGTCAGTCGGCCTATCACGTCCACAATCGATCACTGGGGCCAGTTAATTTCATAGATTGCAGAAATGAGCAAAGTAATCCGACAAGATCTGCGAGGGATGCCCGCTGTGGTGGCTTGGTGACTGGCGTTCTATTGGTGAGCACGAGGCAGTTCGACTTCCGGCCGCGGCGGCCATATTCCCTGGAAGATGGACTAACTAAATAAAAAAATAATAATAAACCGCTCGTCTACTGTGCTTTTGGTGAACTTGAAAGAACCCAAGGTGGGGGTCAAAATTACTCCAGGGAGCCGACCGCACCGCCTCGTATGGCCCCCCTGTGTGGGTAGGAGACGTTAAATCCCTTCCATCAATCAGTCAATCTTGAACTGCGAGATAATTGCTCTAGCCTCCAGAGCCCATTCAAAGTAAGAACAAGATAGCAAGCAGTGCAGTCGTTAGAAAAGCACAGACCTTTACGTTTCTCACAGAAAATTACCACTATTACTTCCACAAGCGGCAAGGAACACCATCTATACGAAATCCGACGCCTAGACCACGAACATGCACGCCTTCTTTGAATGCTTAGCCACGCACCACATAAAAAAAAGAAAGCGACCACATTAACTAGATACGCCGACTCCTGCTATCTAAACTCCTGTGAACAGTCCATCGCTCTCTGGCGATCTGCCGAACCGCAACTTAGGAATACCGTGCTGAGGTCTATCGTGGGAGTAATCGATAAGGAAAGTTATACTCTTAGGACACGAACGGTGGATTACATAAAACGTTGGGTCTCTCTCGCCACAATATTTGGTCCTCGGCTTCGCGTTTTCCCTTTTCTACACGAACGGCCTGGTGTACCGGGTCTTTTATTTATACTGCGCTGTCTATGACATTATACTATATAATGAAGACCAAATCGGCATTGCTTCTTTAAGCTAGCTTAATGGAAGCTTTTGTGCAAGTGAAAGCTGGCCCAACAAGTTCAAAGACAGCATGATCGAGATGCGTCTTTAAAACCAAGGCTTCGCTTCTGTTCGCTTTCTTTCCGCGGTAGCGCCCCCATTACTGCGGTGAGAATCTTGCAGATGGCTTTCCGCGCTTTCTTTATTGTGCCTGTCTGCCTTGCACTTTCTTGCTGGGTAGTTTCTTTCTACAAAGAAGTTTTTTTTCATACACGCGGTTTTAATACCGTTACCATCTACAGCCTTTATTTTCTTCGCCGTTCCTTCTCTATAATTCTTCCAGCTTAAAGTTCATGCTGTGCCTGTCGCGAGACTCGCTACCGGCGTCATTAAAACTTTAGTTCTTAGCATTTCACACCGCCTTGCTCGCCCGAGTAACTTTTTTTTTTCGCTTTCGTTTCCGTTTTTTTTTTTCAGTTACTTTGGCTTTCATGCTTGCGCTAACCTGTCACCGCGGGAGCACCTTTGCTAGGTCACCCATGACGAGCCTCTCGTGCTACCGCCTGCAACGCGTGCATTTCTTTAGCTTTAATTATTTTGTGACTGTGCGTGTAATGGACGCCGCGTCGCTGTATGTATTCCTTTGTATTGTGGTTGCTTTGTATGCATTATTTTCTTTTATTGCGAATTCACGGCAACATATTTTGGAGCGCTTATCTTAAATCGCGTCCTTATTTGACGACCTAGCACAACTCCATGCTTTAGAAAGAGTTAGGTTAAACACCTATACAATGTCACCAAGATTGCACCGGCACATTAACAGAGACGCGGTATGCTTTCGCGGATGTTTTTAGACACATGTTTTGCTTCACGGTAGACCACATGCTGTGCTAAAGTATCATCCCCTCGGAATATGCGTTCACATCCGCAGTACCGTTAGCGATGTTCTATTTTCTGCCACGAGTCAACTATAGGGAGTGGATCACTAATTGCATTTTCCTATTTAAATTACTGAATTAATTAGTGAATTACTGAATTTAATTACTGAAGTAACGACTCCATGATGGGAGTTGGATCGATACCAAAGAGAAGGAGAAGAGGAAAGTGGAGTGTTTAGAATAGTAAAAGAGCCCTTGCTGAGGTCAAAACGTAATGAAGGAAAGGAAAGGCTACAATATAAGCGGTAAAAGAAGCTTGAGAAGTATTGCTTTGACGATGAGTATTTGGGTAGCATTGCAAACCACCCGTTGGCAAACGCACCATAATTGCTGCAACATCGAGACAGTGTCATGTTCACTCGTGGCTTTATTAATCTTGTAAACGATGGGTGCGACTGCATGGGCGTCTCCACATTCATGAAGTCTGATCTGCTACAGCGTTGTGCTGAAAGATCAGCTTTCTTTTTTTCATCCATACCGTGCTGCAGCAAAAGTCTGCTCTCGTCATAAGCCAAGGAATTTTCTATTTGCCGTCTTGACGTTTTATCTTCCCCTTTGTTTCTTAATCAGCAGTGTACGCCATCATATAATTTGCAACTCTCCTCTCCCCCACTTATCTCTTTTCATTGCTAAAACTGGATAAATCGCTCAATCTCGAATCCATTCTTGTTTCCGGGTGCCCGCTGGAAATTAGTAGCAAGCAAGTAGACTCATAAGTATAAACTTACATACATCATCTTTCTTTTCGTCTATGCGCCAGCAGCCAAGTATCGATGAGAAATGCGCCGTTACCTCTCGTTTATTCTGCGTGACCTGTGCCAGGAACACATCATGTTTCACCGGGCCGTTGGCAGGTATGTACTTGCTTTAATCGCTGCGAAAATTTGGGTCACCAATTAAGCGAGCGGTGGTTGCACGCTCACTCTTTCCCATTGTTGAAAGAACGACCCTAGGCGCAGGCTGCGCTGATCGGGAAAAGTCGATGCTAGCAAGATGTCACGTGACAGGAAAGCCGGGAGGACAAATTTGCGGGCTTCGCTCGAGGTTCCGGTGCAATGGTGAGTGCTCGTCGGGGCCGTTTTCTCAATCAGTATGCGACGCATTTGCAATTCGAATGGCGTCTTCGTTGTCTCCGTGTCGAAGGTAGCAGCAAGTGCCCCCACCGCACTCCACCCCTTCCCGTCCTGTCTTGCACAGATATTGGGAGCGAAGGGGCATTTGCCTTAGTGAAATTTATGGCCGCCCTTTCAGGGTGCTCGCATAAAAGAGCGCTCGCACGGCCGCTGACGTAAACAGGCGCGTAAAAATTGTGCATGTGCGGTTGCCTATGTGCGGTGCGCATGGTGCGACATTACCGGTGATCGAATGCTATACCTTCATTCTGCGCGCGCGAAGAAAAGTTTGTTGAATGCTTGAAGAAAATTCGAAAGTTTATCACGCGCGTCAGTGCATAAAACTCTTCGCTGAACGCTGCCTTTCAAAACAGGAAATTGGACTGGAATGCTTCTTTTTTTGCGTACATTTGAACGCAAGAAAGAAAAAAAAATTGAAAACTACGTCCCGTTGTGAGCTTCCTTTTCTTTCTCTCTTTCTCCATAAGCGCACGCGAGATGCATATAGTAAAGGCTTTATGCATTCCTTGGAAATGTCTGCATGAGCGTACAAGCTGTTTAAGGCTTCTCGCTTCCGTGCTCGTTGGGCAGTCCGGCCATAAACCCTTGCACAAGTTTTGCCTTATAGGCAACGGGCTGCTGAATTTTATTCGGAGTCACCCGACTCCCTTTCTCTTCCCCATGCGCACACGAACGCCCACGCCCGCACGACGCACGTGTGCACGGAATGGCCTCCTCCTGCTCCTTTCGCGCTAGTGCAGCGTGAAAAGAAGAAGAAAGAGAAAAAAAATATCAATTTTGTGATGTGTTTCAGGTTCCACTGTGTCCTTAAATACCGCTTGAAATTGATACGTATCCTTTATAATAGCGTGCAGGTGGCTGGAAGCACTGCATATGTGCTTGTTCCGCTTAAAAAAAAGCAAGCAATTACCATATCGCAGCATGTTTTCTACCTTACGCTACTGTAAATGAACCGATTCTCATTGTGGCCACTTAGTTTCAGTGCGGGCCGATGCGCTCGCGTTATTACGTGCTTCCATTCTACAGTGGCTATAGTATAATAAACTCCTGTCGCAGTGGCCTCACTTTAATTTAAGATAATTACGTACGTGCAAGCGTTTCAATATTGAACTGTGCCTGGTATCGTCAGCAGGTATTGGTGAACTCTAAAGGAAAGTTAATGGCGACTATTCATTCGGCTGTATCGCTGATTTGTCAAGCTCGTTGAGCTTGAACAGTCGTGCGGGAAATGTTGGGTCGGATTCTGTGGCAAAATAGTTTGGTTGACGCAGGTCGTGTTGATAAATAAATGAGTGAAAATGTTGAAAGATCGACAGCGCTCTGTCAGTCTGTCAAACATATTAGTCACTTATGGCAAAAGAATAACAGACGACCGAAGAAAGCAATAATAGAGCTACATGTACATATATGAACGACAATACCACTACAGACTTCTTTCTTTTAACGGTTTCACTCATACAACGACTCAAAACGGCCCGCGACTATCAAGCTGTTTGGCCACGGGCTCCGCCCCAACATTTCTCGCAAGACTTTTCAACTGGTGTCGCATGTGGTGTCCAGATCGAATTTGCTACACGGGCTCCGAAATAACTATAACGCGTAATAAAAATACCCTCAGCTGTCATTTCCACATTAGAGACGAGCCACTTAAACAAGGTGATCTTTCAAGCACCTTGATACATTATTAGTAAATATCTATATGTAAACATGCATGCAAAGATGTATATAGATTTAGGATTAAAGAGAGAGAGGAATACAGGACGGCAGGGATGTTAACCAGTCAATAGTCTGGTTGATTTATGATTAAAAAAGCTAGTAAGGACAATGCTTTAATTTTCATCCATGTAAAAAATAGATCTCCATAAACTCAAGAGCTCTCGAAATCTAACACAGAGAGCGCAGAATAACAAACCTTTGTGGCTTTCAAAACACAATCTAAGACTCTAAACAACTAAGCCAAATTAGTCATACTTACCTCGCTAGCGCTACCGACACTCGAATGCAGACGGGCGTTTTGTACGAATGTTGAAAATAACCGCATCTGGAGCATTCAAAACAAAGTGCCTAGAGCTTTTGAAAGGCAGGCACATCTTAATGTCCGAACTTCAGATACGTTCTTCCGCACAAATCTGCACGAGCGACTTTAGCACTGAAAAGTATTAACTATTATCGTGTGATGGGAACGGCAGTGATCGTGTGCGCGTGCTCTGTTTCCTTCTTATCTTTCGGCGTCCACCTTCCCGCCCTACAGTGCAGGGTAGCAAACTGCAACTTTTTTCTGGTATAAACTCCCTGCCTTTATTTTCTTTCGTCTTTCTCTCTCTCTCTCTCTTCTCTCTCTCAGACACATTTAGGGTTGTCATCCTTGGAGTCTCGCTGTAAGCTGCACCGACTAAAGATGCAACCTTTCCGGCAGAGCCTATCTGACGATGACTGTCGGCGGTAATACGATTAGCACTGAAGCAATGCGGTGGGAACGTATCGCCACATGTATGAGGCGTATGCTACAGCGGCACTTTTCTCTCGTGCTTCGATGAGGATGATTTATTGGTTCCCCTTTGAAACGGGGCAGTAACAAATGGTCAACTAGCCTGCTTGAATTAATAAGATATGCCTATACTTTTCATTGTAGCTTATTTGTATATTTCTCTTTAATCTGTCTTTCTCTTCCTCCATTTACCTTGTACATCTAGCTATGCCTGTAACGGATCCGGTCGTATCAATCACCTCCTTGCTTTTTTAGAGCGCATCTCTTAGGCGCCCGTTCCTGCGTTGAACGTCGGCGTGCCTCGGCGTTGTTGTACCTCGTAGCCAAGCGAACGAGCACAGCGAAAGATGAAAGCAAACGCGGAGCGCAGCGGGAGATGAAAGAAGAGAGCGCGAGGAGGGAATTAGAGGAGGATGCTACAGCGAAATCATAAGTCGGAAAGTGGAGGAGGAGCGGAGGGGAGACGGCCTGCGCATGTGCTTAGTTGCGGCGGCCACGGCATCTGCAGCCGCGCGGGCGATCTCATCTGCGCTTCTGAGATAACTCACGCACGCACGGTATTTTTGTGATATTTTTGATTCCTCCAAAAATTGTACTGAGGCGCGCGCAGCGATGGTTTGAAGTTTTTCTGTTGGCCATGGGCAATATGTGCATATGGGCATCTGACTCGAGTGCTCAAGTCGTTCAGCAAAAGCTGCAAGCTGGCCTAACAGTAATTAATGATTTTTTGAAAACGGAGGTATGGTTATTGCACATGAGAAAACTGCTGCACTTCCTTTTACAAGGAAATGCCTCAGGAGGTTCCAGCTCGTGCTAGACTCTCAGCGTCTGCAACTTGTGCGACAACACAAGTTCTTGGGTATTATCATGGACAGACGGCTATCATGGGCTCCCCAAATAAAAGTATTAGAGGAGAAAGTCAACTCCCTAATCAACATGCTCCGTCGATTTGCTGGAGTGAGATGGGGTAGTTCAATCTCTTCCATATTATGCATTCACTCGGCAATCATTAGACAAAGAACAGCATACTCTGCTCCGGTGCTACATGGTTGATCCTGTAATCTAGAGGAAACAATTCAAAGATTGCTGGCAGAGGCCTTCGCATATGTCTTGGTGTTCCGCGTGCATATGCCAGTGCTTTGGTAATTGCTGAGTCCCGACAACCAACTTTTCATGCACTAAGGTTTACGGAAACGTGTCGTCACCTTTTTCGTTTGGCTACACAACACGCTAATCATCCACTATGCCAAGATCTTCAAGATAGAACTGCTACACGCATACATGAAGAAATACGGCGATACAAAAACTTACTGCCTGCTTACGAATACTGTCCTACTTGCGCAACTCATCCCCCATGGCGGCTAGCAATTCCAGAAATAGTCACTTCAATTCCTGGAGTAGGTCGCAAATATGATATGCCGGTAGTTGCGATAAAGCAATTAACTTTATCACATCTTTACACTAAGTCTAAAGATGTGACACGATGGATCATGCTGGAAACAAAGCTCTACATCTGCGTCTTATGTACCTGCATACCAAGAGAAAAGAGCTTTTCACAACATCGACAACTGCAGAACTTTACGCAATACTTTCTGCTTTGCGCTACATATGTCAGCAGTCAGAACGCCTTCGTTGGGCAATTCTGAGCGACTCACAAGCCTCATTGCTTTGCTTAAAAGATATCAGTTTAAGAAAAGCAAACAGCACATTAACATATGAAATACAGAAGACATACGCCATAGCGAAAGATCTATGACACGACATAACATTCCAGTGGATTCCAAGTCATTGTGAAATCATCAAAAATGTAACAGCTGATCACATAGCACGTGCAGTACATCAAGAGAATGAATTATCACTACTTCCTCTAGCGGCGAGTGATGGGCGATGTCTATTAAACAAACTATGCGGCAGATTGTCCAAGGAAACATGGTTCATAAATGATGCGCAGAACTCTCAATTATATAATCTAGATCCTGGAATAGAATTCAATATTCCGTTTAAAATTAGTCGATCTGTTGAAATAACAGTTCATAGACTTCGACTAGGCACTGCCTATACTGAAAGCTTCCTGTATAGGATAAGAAAAACTAACAGTGCTACATGCTCATGTGAAGAGCCAATACCTTAATTGGCTTCATTTAGTCTTCGCTTCATATGGGTTGTTCCTGTTATACATACATATAACCCTCTACGGGAAACAGTAGCTTGTGGCTGTCAGTTATTTAGCGTCCCTATTGAAGACTTTAAAAATGTATTTGATCTGGGTAGGGAGCAGCCATTGAGAAAGCGGGCTGTGCGGGTATCGTGTAGAGGCGTAGTGTGGGTGTATCCAAATGTCGCCGTACATCATCCCGATCCACTTTTCGCGGCACCTGCATATTCGGCACTACCAGAAATGAGAGGCTCCCTGCGTACTCGAGCTTCACTATAGAATGGACGAGACCACGAGTCGCGCTCTGAGCCTCGAACCTCTGGTGCATTGAATATATTTCTAGCGCTAGCACTGGTGTGACATGACGCTGCCCTATTCAGCAACATTCATGCTCCTCGATCCTTCTATCTTGTCTCTTGGCATACGCAATGTTCTAGATTTCAGGCTATGGACTGTCTATGGACAAACTTCATTGCTACCTCTAGTTTCAAAATCAAAAGACTTGAAAGTTTGTTCTCTTTCTTCGAGCGGTTTCTGCTTTGAAATGTAGAATTAAGTATGAAGATGTATTTTTTCTGGAGCTGTAAATAAATACATCCTTTATTTCCGTCTTTTTGCAATTTAGCAAATGGCGCAAATACAGAAAAAGAAAAGAAAGAAAGCCCAATTAATTCATCAATGAAGCTGAACAAAACAATGCGACCCTATCGCAACTAATGACGTTACACGCCTCTTTATACGCTTTATAGCTTTTCAGTAAAAATCAGCACAATATTGCAACTCCCGGACGTGACGCTGCATTGTCGACGTCTTCGCCAAAGCCTTTCTTCACCCTGCTGACCCGACGCAATATAGTCGATGTAGAAGTTGACGGTGTATTTGACCCAGCGCTTGTTGATACTGGAGCCCACATCTCGTTGCTGAGCAACCATATGTGTTGCCGCCTGAAGAAAGTCCTTACACCTGCCGCATCTCGTGCTATCCGGGTCACTGATTGAGCAACGCCCGTTATCCTTGGCATGTGCACTGCCCGAATAACTGTTGCTGGTGTCAACACTTCCGCTTTATTTGGTGTTCTGGAACGGTGTTCTCATGACTTAATATTCGGCCTCGACATTTTATCAGGCCATTCAGCACTGATTGACTGCGCTGCTGGCCTCCTCCAAGTCGAGCTGCCTATTTATTGCTGTCCTGCAAAATTAGCTGAACCTCGTTTATGTTCTGTAGACTTCGTACGGTTGCCACCTCAAGCCTCCATGCACATGCCTTTGACGTGCTTCCCATCTGTTCCTGACGGCGACTGTGTGTTGACTCCCAATGTCAATGTTCTCCTGCTACACAAAGTTGCCCTTCCTCATACAACTGTGACTGCCGCCGATAACCGCGTATTTCTTCCTGTTTTAAATTTTGGTCCAAAAGGCATGTTGCTCACGAAAGGCATGTCGCTCGGCAAGGCTTCTCCCATAGAAGATACCGCCATCTCTGTATTAGATGTTCACTGCTCGTCTGCAGCAACCTGCTGTCCGATCAGTTTCGCAACGTCCAATTCCGGTATATCTTCGAAGATGATCGCTCATGACCTGCTTCCCGAACAGGCTGCGGATCTTTGTCGCGTCTTGGTGTCTAATTGCGGCGTGTTTGACTCTGAGGAAAGCCCGCTGGGACAGACTTCCACTGTGACCCATAAGATGGGGATCGGTAATGCTAGTCCTATCCGCCGACTATCTCATCGTGTGTCTCACGCAGAATGCCACGTTCTCCAAGCAGTATTGTGAGTAATTGCAGCGAAATTGTAGTCGCAACAGAGAGCACATATAAAAAGCAGGAGTTCTGCAAAATCTACGAGGGCGAGTCAAATGAAAGTGACCGAATGCGAATGTATGACAAACGGGGTACTTTATTGAAAAGTAGTCTCCATGAGCATTGAGACCCATTGAGTCCCATTGACTAACGAGTCGCGTGATTTCCATCTCATAAAGCTGCTTGGGTTGCTGCTTCAAAAAGTCTGGCTCTTTCACGTCATCGTCCGACACGAATCTGGTTCCCTTGAGCAGTTTTTTTCTTTCAATTGCTCCTAATTGTGGAAGTCGCAAGGCGACAGGTCTGCTCTGTATGGCGGATGTTGCAGCGTCTCCCACTTGAACTTTGCCAGTTTCGTGTTAACCACATGAACGACGTGTAGACGGGCATTGTCGTGGAGCAAGATGACACCATTCGTCAATTTTCCACGTCGTTTGTTCTTGATTGTGACGCGCAGCCGATGCGGCGTTTCACAATATCGGAAACGATTCATAGTCTCTCCAGGTTTAGCAAATTCGATCAGCAATGGCCCCTGATGATCGAAAAAAAAAGTCAGCGACACCTCTTCGGCGGAATTGACGGCCTTTGCTTTCTTTGGGAGTGGTGAATTCGAATGTTTCCGCTGTAAGCATTGCCGTCGTATTTCAGACTCGTAATAGTGGCACCATGATTCGTTCCCAGTCACAATTGCAGACAAGAAGTAGTCACCCTCACCCGCCGTGGTTGCTCAGTGGCTGTGGTGTTGGGCTGCTGAGCACCAGGTCGCGGGATCAAATCCTGGCCACGGTGGCCGCATTTCGATGGGGGCGAAATGCAAAAACACCCGTTTACTTAGCTTTCGGTGCACGTTAAAAAACCCCAGGTGGTCGAAATTACCGGAGCCCTCCACTACGACGTGCCTCATAATCAGAAAGTGGTTTTGGCACGTAAACCCCCATAATTTTTAAGTCGTCACCCTCATTGTGATACGGAATCATATGAGTCAAGGCAGCGCCGACCCTCTCCGTCTTCTGGCGGTGGTTCAAATTATTGAGTATCCATTGCGCACACAAGAGCCGATAACGGACATGTTCATGGATTATGTTGTGAACCGACCCGTGACTGATGTTCACACGCTCTGCCAGTTAATCGATGCTTATCCTCTGTTCTTGTCTAATCAGCTCATCAACCTTTGCACTTGCGTTGGAGGTGATTGCACGGTGGCTTTAGCCCGGTCTTCGATCGTCTTTGCAACTTTCACGTCCTTCTTTGAACCGTTTGCTCCAATTCTTCACAGTGGCCAATGAAATGCAATGTTCAACTTACACGGCAGCCATGCAGCGACTAATTTCTTTTTGGGAAGCACCTCGACCTGGCCAATTCCCGACCTGGGCATCGTGGCTACTGCACTACACGTCAGCTGGACTCAAGTCGCTGTTAACTCGGATGCTCCTAACTCGAAGCTTAACCTCCTTTTTTCTTAGCACCCGGCTCCGCTTGTTTTCGCAGAGCACATTTTCCCACTGTATGCCTGGCTCAGGTTCCCCGTCCACCATATATGCGGCGGCTGCCAATTCTCTGGTAAGCCTCCGCAAGGTTCACCCCGGCATCGACTTAGTTACAACTCCAGTCCAAGAACTAGTCGATATCCTCACCCAAGGTCTCCCCCCGCATTGCCAAAGGTACGATCTGTACATCCACAGGCCAAACTGGAAGCTCATTACGGCCAGTTTCCTCGACGCTAAGCGAGCTACGTTCATGTACCGCCTGGCGCGTGGGTGCCTGCCGATGAGTTACGGGCCCTTCACAGCCGTCCCGGCTCGTGGATTGTGCCCCTTTTGTGGCGGTCGTGAGGACTCGGTTCATATCTATACGCAGTGTTTGCGTGGAATGCTACTTCCCGTCGTCATCCTACCTGCGGATCTGGACTTGCCCCTGCCGGAGCTCATCCTCCTTCATCTTCGTCTCTTTGGTGAGCTGATGCGTCATATCCCTACAGCTGCGTCACTTCGCTACAGTATCTAAGAAAATTCACTGTATATAATGCGCCAAACAAGGCGAACAAATATGTTGGGCAATCACCGATTGGGGGCGGGGGGACATATCACAGAATCCTAAGGCTTCCCACTCACGCTTTCTCTACTCCCCCTGACGTATCGCGCGCAGCAGAAAGCGGCCCGCTTTCTCCCCGCTTTTCTCCCTTGCGCACAGAAGACCGAGCCACCATCGTCGGCTCACCCATGACCCCCCCCCCCCCACCCCCCCTACACTTTCACTCGCACATGCAGCTTGCAGCGCGCGTTCACGATGTTACCGCCGTCGCTCTTTATACGGAACATGATGGCGACGGCGATGACAGGAGTGCGCCTGGAGTGTCCACATAATTGCTATCGCAGTAATATAATAAGAGTATCTGGCAACTGAAGCGACCCGTGGCCCTTTACTTTGCGCAAGAGAGGAAGTAACAAAATCGAACTTCCACCATGCGATAATTCGCTGCGCCACAACATCGTCTTTCTTTTTTCTTTTGTCGGGCACGGGCACCGAAATAAAGAAACTCGAAGGAAAGCATGTTGGCTACAATCGAATGCCTATTTTGGGCACCTAATGTGGCTACCGAAGGAATATAGAAGAAAACGTGAGACGCTTGGCCCACAGAGAACCATACGCATACTGCTCGGTATCCTACACCGGCGGGACAAAATTTTCCGGAGAGGTTGCGCTCAAGCGTTGCAACGCGTTGCAATCCGTCGAGTCCCCACAGTGATGGCGGCGAGCGACCATTGTTTCTTTTTCTCGTCTACTAGCCAGAAAGCGTCCAAAACGCTGGCAGGCAAAAATCGACTCGGCCAGAGAAAAATGAACACGCACCGAAGTGCGTCGCGCGGTGGCCGGGGCAACACGAGGAAAACGCATGCGCTCTGGTTGCTTCTGTCAGCCAGTGGGTAGCGAGAACAAGAAAATTGAAGAGACTAAACGTGGTCCTCGCGAATAAAAATCAAAGTAGAAAAATAAATAAGAACGTAGTTACCTTTGCTGGCTTTAGTGTCTTGACATGGATGCGTTGGCGCAGGTGAAAAAAAATGTTGATATCCTTTTCTGTGACATGACTGCAGAAATGAAGCACCACAACGCTTCGTCTCATCGGACCTCGCTGCGTGCTTTGTCAAATTGTCTGATAGTGTGTTGATGTGGCTTGTTTCATTGTATAGTCCGATGCACGACTTTAGAAAATTTAATGCACCTTTGGCGTCAAATGTTTATAACACCATTCAATTCACAAAGTTCCGGAATCGAAAATCTAAAGCACGACTTCAGAAATGTCAATGCACCTTTCACATCAAAAGTTTATGAGAACTTTATACCCATAAAGTTTCGGAATTGAAATCCATGCGTTCTGTAGATTACGCGGCCTCCCCGAGATGCCGCGACGAGCCCGCTGTCATCAAAACGCCCTTGAAACTGTGGCCCCAGATGGAGCTCCTTGGCGTTATGTGACTCCCGGTGCATGGGCGTTGCCGCGAAATCCAGCCCCAGTTTGCAATTCTCACGCTGAAATGTCCTTTCGAGCTTGAAAAAGACATTCCAGGCAAAATCCAGAATGGTTTCCTTCGACGGGGTGTTTTGGTCGGCCATGCATGACAGCATGAAAAAATTCGAGGGGGGGGGAGGCTGAAGCCCCATAAGCCCCTCCCCCCCTTCTGGCTGTGCCCCTGATTTCAAGTCTACTAGACTTGAAGTGCGTGAGAACGATGCTGGTGTATCAGAAATATTTGATAGCGCCTGCTGCTTAGATGCTTCGTGGTTGGCTTAGGTTGGCCGTACACGAGCATGCGCTCTTATGTCTTAGTCCCTACGCCAAGCGATCAGAGAGTGAGCAGATTTACCATTTCACGCTGGCAATACAGAGACGCCGCTTATTTTTGTTCAATTAGAACCGATATACCTAAATAGTCCCCAACACATACACCCGTAAAACTCTTGCTTGTGCTAGTTGGTTCATGCTTGAATGTGTAAGGGGTAAGGCGCAATAAACTATAGGACAGAAGAAGAACACAAACGACAGGACCGGCGTCACTCACAACTAAGTTTATTTCAGCAGCAAGCCTGCCTTATGTAGGTCAATCAAGCCGAATCAGGCACGAAACATTAGAAGTAAAATACAGCAATCCATCGACCACTCAGGAATCATATCTGGCACAATAGATCAAATCAGCAAAAAAGAACCACACGTGGAGCATCACAGGAAGCAATTCATCGAGCACAGTCATTAACAAGCCAACGGGGAGAAAAGCTAGACATAACAAGTACCATCTATGTTTCACTAGCCAACTATCCAACACATAACACCATTCAAACGCCTAAGGACCATTCAGTGATAAAACCCGCACGACTACGAGGATAATGGCCAACGAATAACACGGAAAAACATGAAGAAAGGGCGTCTAAAGAACAGCGTCTGCGTAAAATCTAATATCTCTAAAGTCACTCACCGACAAAATAATAAAACGTGTGACCGCGCGAAAAATGTGACAAACAATGAAATGGGCAGAACAGTTGAACAAAAAAGGGGCTAAAGAACAGCGTCTACGTCAAAACGAAGAAAGGCGACAAAAACCTGTAAGAGCCACCAAAAATCGTCAACAAAAATAATAACTAAATAAATAAAAGGAAGACAGACGAAAGAACTTAAATAAAATCACGCTAACGTGGGGCCTAAATGAAGAATTCTAATAAAGTAGTCTCCTTGTCACTAAGCACAATGGACGGCCTGCTGACGCGTTTGTTTCCCTCTTTCTTGATGAAATAGGCTTCCACAATCTCCCGATCGAACCTGTGTTTTCCAAGCTTCAAAAATTTAGTTTTTTCGAAATGAGGGCGGCAATTAGTGCAGTCTCTGCAATGCTCTACAAGGAAGCTCCCCTCATTGTTGCGCAGATTACGAAAATGTTCAATTGCACGCTCACTGAAACATCGACCTGTTTGCGATATAGGTGCGACCACAGCTTAGAGGGATTTGGTACACGACACGTGTCCTGCATTCAGTGAACTTCTTCTGATGCTCAATTCAACAAGCCGGACGTTTCTCTGGGTTCATGGCACAAAGCTTAGACAACTTGAAAGTCGCCGAAAAGACAACCAGAACATTATGCCTGCTCGCCACTTTCTTAATGTTGTGCGATACATTATGAAGGTGCGGAATTACCGCAACAGAAATGCGTGAAACTGGCTCCCTGATAAGAGGCAGGTGCTTGAGTTTTTGGAGCATCGCTTCGCGGACAGTTGAAATCAGACATGGCGGGAAGCCTGCCTGTTGTGGTTGTTGCACTTGAGCGCTAAAGCTACTTGACACCAAATTGAAACAAGACTTAGTTAAAGCAGTTTGCAGAGAATTGGTAGCAATTGGGCGCTTTACAATCTTGGAATGGGCGCTCTCAAACGGTAGCAGGCGTTTCAAAGCACGCGGATTGTACATCCAACAGATGCCTTCCTTTGGAAACACTAGCCTGATATCCAAAAACTGGAGCTGACCATTGTTCGGAACTTCCTTGGTAAACCTGAGACTCTGGCTGTGGTTCAAGAAGACAGTCATGGTTCTCTCAATGGTAGAATCTAAATCGTGCTCAGAGACATCCTTCAAACTGACCAAGAAATCATCAACATATCTGTAGATGCACACTACATGAGGATCACGAAGATTATTACTGATCTCAGCTCCTGCTATATAAAGAAAGATATCGCAAATGACAGGAGCTACAGAAGAACCGATGCATATCCCTTTCTTCTGCACATAAACCTTTCCTTCAAAAAAAATGGCGGTTGAATTCAGGTAGAACCCTAATAAGGAAATGAAGAAATACACTAAGGAAATACGCTCACTATGGCTGATAATGCGCATCGTTTGTTTGCGCCCCCAAGATATATTTCCGCGTGCTGTAGTTACCGATGCGCCGAAAGGCTACACATCGGTTCCATGACGACCTTGTATGAACGGACATTGCCTAAATTTCACAAAGTACGAGCTGAAACATCTTGAAATTGTTCCGCAGCACGCGACAGCAATACTTTCAAGCAACACCGCGCCGGATCGCAGACGCCAGAGAGGACATAATCCTCCGCGGGCGCCCTTTCCTCCTCACCTGATGAAAAGGTGTATCGGGAAAAGGTAACGTGAGAAGGCAAGGAAACGCTACTACTTTAGAGACGACAGCGGCTGAGGGGAAACGGGGGGATAAATATAAGTTCAAGGCACGGTACGGTACATTTTTGCTAGTTTTGAAAAATAAGTACCATGCAAGTATGTCAAGCGGACAATTTACGCAGGGCGTGCAGAAGCACAGCCGCATTAATTAAACCGCACCGCAGGGTCTAGGCGACACTACGGAAGCTGTCGCACGCCAAATCAATAGTTCTGTACCCGCCGCGTTAGCTTTGCGGCTATGGTATCGCTCGAGGTCGCGGATTTGACTCCGACCGCGGCAGCTGTATTTCGTCGGGGGCGAAATAAAAACCGCTCGTGGACTTACATTTAGGCACACGTTAAAGAACACCACGGTGTCAAAATTAATCCGGAGTCCGCCACTACGGCGTGTCTCATAATCCGATTGTGGCTTTGGCACGTACAGCCCCGTAATTCAATTGAAGTTAAATACTTCTGCCACGACGCGATGTGCCATGTGAGGCAGTCACAATGTGAACACTCTGAGAGGTTATGAAATATGGGGAAGAACAACACCTCAAGCAGACACCTCTCCTTGTGTGTTCTGTGCACTACGCAGACAAACGGCAGTGGTGCCCGCAAGCTAACGTTTTACATCAACTCACCGCTCTCGTGTTTGACTAAAAGTTGAAGGAATTAAACATTCGCCGTCATCCTCACCGCTAATTATCGTCAATCAATGCAAACAGCAGAGAAAGCTTCGACTGCGTCGATGCCCACAGGGCGTGGAATCTGCATTATTTTTTTTTCTTCCGTCTTTTTTGTTCTTTTAGGAGGCGTGCCTTTCTGTACACACGTAAGCCACTTCACTGCACCCAACTTCATCTATGGCGATATACTTGCTTCAGCAGAAAACGTGTAATTACCTCTCGTTGCGGTCGGGCACTCAAGAGGGAATATTTGTTTTTCTCTTTCGTATTTTGGTGTATCCACCATAGAGAACTCGTTACTTATTTTTAGCGGTGATCGCTCGCTTACATTTAAAGCTGTTTATACGATACGGAAAAGCTGCTATCTTACATTATACGTACGCAATATGAGGCTGTGTGCCGTTCTGCAACGATATGCTATGAAAAAGCGCCCGATGTTAATTTACCAGGTGTTAACAATGAACGCCTTTTCTCCGCTTTCCTTACCAGCGATGGCTTTGTGTTTTTTGAAAGCTGCACCATTGAAGCGGTCATTTTCCTTGACTGCCGATGGTGTAACTACCGATACATTTATGAAGGTGCGCATTTTCCTATTTTAAAGGTAACGTGGCACTCTTTACCTCAAATAATGATGGTGTTCGCCCGAGTTTGAATGTTCTGAATATATTCCGCGAGGGAAATGTTCTACATCACTCGGAGTAAAACATACAGGATAGAACCTTAGCCATGTAATTGCTAAGCCAGGCGTCATGTTACAGCATGTGTAACTTGAGGCCTGGCGCCGAACCTAAACTTTTATAGCCCTTGTGAAATTTCAGAGCACCGATACGCTACCTTGAGACCGAACGAAAAAAGGCCAAAGCATTCAAGTCCGCTCTGCTGCACTGCGCTCGTCGTCTACTTGTCTGCTAAGCCTCTAGCGCGGCTACTTGGAAGTTTATAACGTGCAGATAATCGGGTGGACGCTCTGGAGCTAGTGTGGCCGTCGCACATAGCAACAATACTTTCAGGTGTCGAGAGATTAAACTTCACACATCGAATGGCGGCGGGCAGAAAGCGAGCGTCACGGGCTGGAGAAGGCGGCGTCAACTCTGCCGACCAGCAGCACTCGAACCCATGTATGCACTCTAAACCATTATGCAGTTATAACTCAGATCTTTACTCCCCTCGAAATGGGTATCACACCTTTTCGAAGGAGGGATCAGCAACATTATACCCTTAGCAACTTGGGATTTCGATAGCTCTAATTAGAGAATTACACCCGTCAGGCAGGAATAAAAGTATATATTTACAAGGTCATAAAAACTATCTATCCGCTGTGAATAAACCCATATGTCCTCTCACTGAATATTCTCTATCTACAAACGAAATCAAGAATACAGGGCGACCATATTAGCATTTCGGCGCGAAATCACCATTGGGAACAGCATCAACATCTGAGAATTTAAAATCCGTGAGCACGTTCGTTACATGTCCTAGAAAAGTGCGCACATGGCATCAAACAGATGAGAGTGGCACAAGCTTGTTTGTTACGCGTCACAGCCCACTTCGCGGGACGTAATGGAAGCTGCCCAATCGGTCCCACGAATGCAAAGGCACCGCTCGGAGTGGGAAGCGCCTGAATGTTCTACATAAGTTCGCGGTCATCTATTGTGCATTCTTTTGTGCGTTAGTGAGCAACATATCATTGTTTATTGAACTTTACCTCAAGACAGATTTGCAAAAATAATTTTATAATGTGACCATATTTTCTGCATTGCCAAAATAAAGCGCTCCTACACTTTTATAAGACACAACCTGCGAATTGTACCCTCCGTAAACCCTTAAACGCCTTAGAGAGGCATTATGGGTGTTTTCGTCAAAGTTACGCCCCAATAAAAAAAAAAAAACGCTACCGAAAAAAAGGGTTTCTCATGGGAATTCTACACGGCATTCCTCCCTTAAGTGTGTAAAAGGTTTTAGTGTAGGTTCGAACCAAGCGTATATGTACGGCGTGCTGTTCACAGTAGTCAACGCTCCATGACGGCATTTTTCATGATTCCCTCCTGTTACACTACTAAATTTCCTTTACTAGATTTTGCTTTCCTCCATGCCGCTTAGCTTCGAAATATGAAAATGAGCACCTTTATGAAGGTCACCGTGTCAATAGCGCCCTTGTATTACCCTGCTGCCGCTGTAGCGCTCAAAGTGAATTAGGGCTTCATTGCTCCTCTCCTGAAGCATTTTCACGTGTTCGCCAGCACGCACGCACACACACACACACACACACACACACACACACACACACACACACACACACACACACACACACACACACACACACACACACACACACACACACACACACACACACACACACACACACACACACACACACACACACACACACACACACACACACACACACACACACACACACACACACACACACACACACACACACACACACACACACACACACACACACACACACACACACACACACACACACACACACACACACACACACACACACACACACACACACACACACACACACACACACACACACACACACACACACACACACACACACACACACACACACACACACACACACACACACACACACACACACACACACACACACACACACACACACACACACACACACACACACACACACACACACACACACACACACACACACACACACACACACACACACACACACACACACACACACACACACACACACACACACACACACACACACACACACACACACACACACACACACACACACACACACACACACACACACACACACACACACACACACACACACACACACACACACACACACACACACACACACACACACACACACACACACACACACACACACACACACACACACACACACACACACACACACACACACACACACACACACACACACACACACACACACACACACACACACACACACACACACACACACACACACACACACACACACACACACACACACACACACACACACACACACACACACACACACACACACACACACACACACACACACACACACACACACACACACACACACACACACACACACACACACACACACACACACACACACACACACACACACACACACACACACACACACACACACACACACACACACACACACACACACACACACACACACACACACACACACACACACACACACACACACACACACACACACACACACACACACACACACACACACACACACACACACAAGGATGTTCATTGTGCACGAGATTATAAAATTACTGGTCACGGTTCTTCTGAATGTAGCATGTGTTCCATATTTCTTATCCCGTCATTTCCGCTGTTCATCATGCAAGCGTTGCTGCCAGTTGATATTTGGAAATTGTATTAGTTGTTGGAATGAAATCACACGCGCGCGCATGCACGCGCATGCACGCGCACGCGCGCACACACACACACACACACACACACACACACACACACACACACACACACACACACACACACACACACACACACACACACACACACACACACACACACACACACACACACACACACACACACACACACACTAGTAATTAGTAATTAATTTTAGTAAACAATCTAGTAATTATTTTATGAATACTTCATTTCTATTTTCAGTGGCGATTATAGTCTGCACTTTGGGAAAAGTGGAAGAGTCCGGATTTATAACGGCGCTACCACTGTGTCTGATCTTTTTTTGTGACAGCAATGTCTAGAGTGTACTTGTGCGTCCACGTGACTCTCAGCATACGAACTATAGAACCCAAGCTATAGAACCCGGCGATCTTGTGTAATCACAGGTAGCCTTTCTCCTCTGCCGAGAACGTCTGTTATTTTCGTCTCGGTGAATAAGTGGCGATCATGCTGAGCGGCATCATCGTCTTATAAGGGAACTGTAGCAGCCACATTAAGCGGGCGCTGCCCATGACGCGTACGGTCCAGGGATGGGCTCTCTTGATGCCTTCAAGGATTCAGCTCCCGAAGCAGCTTGAATGCATTGCGCGGATGCAGGAGGTTGTAGAAGGATGGCTGGGGGAGGGAGGAAAATGTGGGTAGGGGTTTCCTGTTTTTTTCCTGGTGCAGAATGAACACTGAGACAACGAGGAGGAGCGCAAGGACTCTCTTTTCACCGTTTCATTAAGCGCCATAATTGGTTTATTGCTAGCGGTCGCCTTGAGTACACGGCGCGTACGAGGTGATAACACTGCGCTGCGGGGTGGGCAGAGGGAAGCTTTATCCCTCGCGTTACCCAATTAGGGGCGCGGGTAATCTCTCACTGGAGACTCGGCAGTTGTGTACCATGTTTGTGCGCGCGTGTGTTTGTGCATGTGTGTGCACGCGCGCTCGGTCTGGGACTTCGCACGAGTGCATCCTCGTGTGGTCAGCCAGAGATAGGTGAGGGCTCTGCTTAACTCCCCGCTGAGCCCCAATCTTCCTTGCTTCGGAAATTGGTTCTTCCAATAGCCCCATAATCCTTTCTAGAGCGAAGAGCCATCTCGTGCGGCTGCAACTGATCAATTACAAGGGCGTGAGCATGGCCTTCTCTGCGCGAATGTATATGCACACGTCTGACGTCGAGAGGGCATCGGGGGGCCCTTTCCGGTGACAGCGCACCTGCTCCGTCCAGCTGCTATCGATTTCACGCGTTCCCCCGCAGCCTTTCCGACTCCACCCTTGCTGTATCCCGATGAACAATGGGCAGGTTAATGAATTGCCAGAGCATACACTTGAAGTGTCCTCCGCTCTTGTACGTAGTTACAGCGCGTCCATGGTTGAGGGCGGTTACAAGCAAATAGTAAATGTGCAAGAATGTTTGACAGTATCGGAGCGGTATTTGGGGCGGCCATTACTTTGACCTAACAAGTGGTCTTGCAGCGGAAAGTATTCAAATAGGCCTTTTGTGAATCCGGAATAGTAGCGAGACGTAGGAACTTCTTTGTAGCTGAGGACTTCTCTTTATAACGCCTTTCTCGTCTTGCACCTTGGCTCTGCTGTCCACAATGAGGCTACCGATATAGTGCCAAAGCCGACAAAAGCCGAATTAACCTGATTAGACGTAAACTTGCGTACTGCGAGTTCAAGAAGCGCGTCCTCCACTGTCGCTCGATAGCCCTTTCGCTAGGGCACAGTATATTTAGTGGAAATGACCGTCATATACACGCAGTAGATGGCATTTCCACACACCGTACCAACAAATTGCAGGGTTTTGTTACAGCAAGCTTGCTGCAACGATCGGTTAACTGGATGCTTTGGTCAAAGGCATTTTTCCCTTTCTATTCTGCGAACTGTGTTGCGATAGGGCACACGGTGTCGTGAGCAGAGTCAGTGCTGGTAATGAATTACCTTTGTGAGCTACGCGTGTTGGCTGCCCAGCCGCTTCCTAATCAGTCCCTCTTTTTTCTTGACAGTCTAATGCAGCGCCTTCTGGTTAGGCCACAATACACTCTAAGAAATGTTTACACCCTTCGGAGTGCCCCTTCTGCCACACAACGATAATCGTCATCTGCCTTTCGCATTTGAAAACGCCGCGCCCGCTACTTTCCTGTCGGGAATGCCATCATGCTGATAACGCGCATGCCGTTCTTTACTGGAAAGTACCGGGTTCGCAGCGTTAAAGAAAGGAAACGCATCAAGACAGATGACGATTATCGTTCTGTGGCAGAAGGAGCACTCCAAAAAGTGCAAACATTTCTTAGGGTGTAAACGCATTCGCGGCGGAAGGCAGAGCACATGATGTCACTGCCGTGATTCCGGGCAATGAAGCCGAGCTAGCCTTGCCACGTTTCGGACACTGCATACGTTGAAGATGCGCCTCGACAGCTGACCCTTAGCCAATATCCGTCATAGGACGCGAATCAGCGCTGTGTGGCGCAGGCATTTATTGCGTCTGCCCGTTTGCTGTCTTTGAACATTTGTCTGGAAATACACTTGTGCTGACAGGCGCATCGTGTCTATAGATGGTGAATGAATTGTGCGGTGTAAACTTACGCAACAGAATGAGCGTTCATTCATATGTCGAGTTGCAGGAAACCGAAACGAAAGACATATCTCACAGTCATTTTTTTCCGTTGGAGGTGGATTCTGTCTTCAGTAAAGCGTTTCTACAGAGGCATTCAGGAAAGAATAACCAATTATGACACGTGAAAAATTCGGAGTTTGTGTCGATGACGAGTGCGCAACAGTAAAAGTGCTTATATTTAGGACTATAATGTAAGAAAAAAGGAAAGGCTGCGTGTGCGTTGCAGACGAGACAGTGTACAGGTGCATTTGCAACAGAAATGAACCTGTGTTCAGACCGAGCTCTCTGAGTGTTGTTACGTTTCGCCTACGACGCGCGGTTTAGCCGGCGCGGCTGCAACAAAGCGGCAGACATTTTGGCCTGTTCGGCGCCGCCGCTACGCCTCCCCGCCAAGCGCGTCCAGGCATGTTCCAATGCCACGTGTCTTCATGTGCGTGTGTGTGTGTATGTGCATGTTGGTGCCCACGCTTGTCGAAGCGCGGCAGCCGGGGAGAGGAGCTCCCAACAACTGTGAAGCGAGGGGGTCTGACAGGCGCCGACACGACGGATGCGTCCACCTTCTCTTCCCATTGTGCCCCAGCGGCGCCGACACGACGTATGAGCCACCTTATCCCATTGTGCCCGAGCGGCACAGTCACGTGCTCGTCTATAGAGGGGTTCCTTCTTGCCCTCAACTGCGAGAGTATAAAAGCAGCTGCCCCCGGACGCCAAAGAGGGCTCCGATTTCTTCTGTTGAGTAACGTGCACTCCCGTCTCTCTACTTCGGTCAACCTGACCGCCAACTCCTTGCGATGTTAGAATAAACAAGTTGTTTTGTTGTTACCAGTCGACTCATGCTTTGCCGGGACCTTCGGATGCTTCCAGTTGTACCCCAGGCCGCCAGGCCAACGCTACCCTTGGGGCTTGCGACCCAGGTGCAACAACGGGCGTCAGCGCCGAGTTCCCAACAACTCGTACCAGCGGTGCGATTACAACAACTGTCTGCCAGCGGTGAGATCGCGACAACGGAGGCCAGCAGCGAAGATATGCAGTTGACTGTATGCTGAGCAGCTCAACAACGATCCGGGAGCAGTGCAACGAGCCCTGTGTGATGACTGGTTGCCTGCAGCGGAACGACTGCGCTGAATTCTTGGCTGCGAGGTTTGGTGAGTGCGGGACTTTCTTCTTCTGAGTTTTGCCAGGCTTTTGTTAGTGTCAGAAACAGAGCTGGTAATTGTGGTTGTCGTTGCTGCCGTGTTAGTTTGCGGCAAGACAATAGTAAGCAGTAGAGAAAGCAGCATTCAGAGCAGCCATGGATTTGAAGTCGTTGCGCAAACCGAAATTGCTGGAGCTTGCAAGAGAGTTGGGTCTGGATGTCTCAGACAAACTCAGAAAACCAGAACTGCTGAGGGCTATTCTTGAGTTAGAAGCTGAGGATGACGAGCTGTCGGAATGCCTTGAGACCATTGAGGAGAGGGAGACTGCAAAAAGACAGGAGCGCGAACTTAAAGAGCAAAAAGAGAAACAGGAGCGCGAACTTAAAGAACAGAAAGAGAAAGAAGAGCGTGAACGTAAAGAAGAGAAAGAAAAAGAAGAGCGTCAACACGCTTTGGAAATGAAGCGTCTCGAGATAGAGATGGAACGCGCTCGTAATGGAAGTCAGGCACACGGTGCAGGAGAACGAGTATTGCTCAAAATGACTGACCTGATGCGGCCGTTTAAGCTTGGAGAGGACATTGGTTTGTTCCTGGTTAACTTTGAGCGAACGTGGGAGAAGCAGGGGTTCTCTCGGGAAACGTGGCCACAGCGCTTGCTCACTTTGTTACTCGGCGAGGCGGCCGACGTAGTCGCTCGCTTGAATAGAGAGGAGGCAGAGGATTTCGACAAAGTGAAATCGAGTCTGCTAAAAAAGTACAGGCTGTCAGCAGAGGCGTTCCGTCGGAAGTTTCGGGAAGATGAGAAAGGCAGAAGTGAGTCATATACGGAGTTTGCGTACAGGCTTATGTCAAACATGCAGGAGTGGCTCAAAGAAGAGAAAGCGTTTGGTGACCACGATAAAGTTCTGCAGTGTTTCGGGCTAGAACAGTTTTATAGTCGGTTACCTGAGAACGTGCGGTACTGGGTCTTGGATAGGTCAGACGTTTGTACGGTGGCTAAAGCCGCTGAGCTAGCCGAGGAGTTTGTGACGCGTCGGGCTCGCGGAGCTAAGGACGGTCAAAAGGGTGAATTTGGCTCGAAGTTTGAGAGGCCGAAGTTCACACCCATGAGAGCAAAAGGGGACACACGTAGTGCGGATGCGAGTGAAAGCAGTCCGACAGAACGTAGGGAGACGGCGGCAGCCGAAGCCGAACGCAGAAAACGGTTCGAGATGAGGCAAGCGCGCTTGTGTTATACGTGCCAGAAGCCGGGTCACTTTTCGGCGCAGTGTCCGGAAACAAAACCAAAAGTTGTGTTTTTGTCAATATGCAGCACTGACGAGAACATGAAGCTTCTCGAGCCTTACATGCGAGACCTCCTCGTGAACGGGAAAGAGTGCCGAGTGCTTCGCGATTCCGCAGCTACGATGGATGTAGTTCACCCCTCCTACGTAGAACCCGATATGTTCACGGGCGAGTGTGCATGGATCAAGCAAGCCGTGGAAGCTCATAGCGTGTGTCTGCCCGTAGCAAAAGTGCTTATTGAAGGACCTTTCGGAGCACTTGAAACGGAGGCCGCAGTGTCATCTATGCTGCCCCCCCCAGTACCCGTACCTATTTTCGAACAGGTCCGATCACCTCCTGCGCGAGAAGGGGCTTTTGTTTGGGGAGGCTAGCGTTCAGGCCTTAACCAGATCGAAGGTTCGGGAGCTCGCTGCAAAGGCGGTAGTTGCGGGGCCGACGTTATCAAACAATGAAAAAGGGTCAGAGGCGCAGCAAGCTGATATTCAGAGCACGCCCGAACTGAATAAAATTGAGCCTGTAGCGTTGAAGGCGCCAGATACTGGAGAGGAAATGCCCGACACGGGAAAGTTAGAAGAGCTATCTACAGATTTGCACATCGCGCCTACGTCAGACGGACTTAATAGGTTGCTAAAAGTCAGCCGGTCGGCTTTGATAGCCGAGCAAAAGAAGGATGGCAGCCTAGAAAACATACGCTGCATTGTCAAGGAAGGCATCGCCAAGAAAAATGCTCGCTTTGTGGAAAGAGGTGGGGTCCTGTACCGGAAGTATCTAGACCGCAGCGGAGTGGAGTTCGATCAGCTGATCATTCCTCAATGCTATCGTCAGGATCTGTTGCGCTTGTCGCATGGGGGTTCGTGGTCCGGACACCTAGGAGTTAAGAAAACTAAGGACCGTCTCTTGCAAGAGTACTATTGGCCAGGGTGTTTTCGGGACGCAGACCATTTCGTGAGGACATGTGACACCTGTCAGCGGGTGGGCAAACCAGGGGACAAATCGAGGGCGCCGTTGAGATTGGTACCTATCATTACGGAGCCTTTTAGACGGCTCGTTATTGATACAGTGGGACCTCTGCCGGTAACAGCCACGGGGTACAGACACATTTTGACTGTGATCTGCCCAGCGACAAAGTTCCCTGAAGCAGTGCCGCTTAAAGAACTCAGCTCAGTTGAGATAGTCAATGCACTACTGTCCATATTTGCGCGAGTTGGTTTTCCTGCGGAAATCCAATCAGATCAGGGCACAGTGTTTACTAGCGCTTTGACGACAACTTTTCTCGAAAGGTGTGGGGTAAAGCTGTTACACAGCTCAGTGTACCACCCACAGTCGAATTCCGTTGAGAAGCTCCACTCCGTCATGAAGCGCGTGTTGAGAGCATTGTGTTTTGAACATCAAACTGACTGGGAGCTGTGTCTGCCTGGGGTGATGTTTGCATTAAGGACCGCGCCGCATGCAGCTACGGGGTTTTCGCCAGCTGAGCTGGTGTACGGTCGCTCGCTGCGATCTCCGCTTCGCATGCTTCGAGAATCGTGGGAAGGCAGGGGCGACGACCCAGTCGTGGTGGAGTACGTGCTTAAGCTCCTCGAACGCTTAAGAAGGGCACAGGAGTTGTCAGGTGAAGCAATGGCAAAGGCCCAGCAGAGGGCCAAGGTTTATTATGATCGGACAGCCAGGGCCCGTCGTTTTGAGGTGGGCGATGAGGTCATGATATTGCGCACATCGCTAAACAACAAACTAGACGTGCAGTGGGAGGGCCCAGCACGAATTGTTCAGAAACTGTCGGACGTTAACTACGTGGTAAGTCTGCCAGGAAAGCGGAAAGCACAGCAAGTTTACCACTGTAATCTGCTCAAACCTTATAGACAAAGGGAAGCAGTGGTGTGCATGATGGTAAACGTTCCTGAAGAGCTTCCGGTCGAGCTTCCGGGACTAGGCTCAGTGACGAACAGGGAAGACACCGATCAGGTCATTAGTGACTTAGTCAGTGGAGCATCGCTGTCGCCTGAGCAGAAAATCGAACTACACCAGCTCTTACAAGAGTTTCAAGGTCTGTTCTCTGAGAGGCCTGGTAGGACTTCTGTCCTTACTCATGATATAGAACTTACCTCCCCAGAGCCAGTACGATCCAAGGCGTATCGGGTGTCACCCCGCCAGAGCGATATTATGGAGGCTGAGGTAAAGAAAATGCTACAGCTCGGTGTTATTGAGGCAGGTGAGAGTGATTATACCTCCCCTTTGATTTTAGTTGAGGTACCGGGCAAGGAACCTCGTCCTTGCGTCGACTACCGCAGGCTTAATTCCATCACTAAGGATCAAATTTATCCGATCCCTAACATCGAGGAGCGCCTTGAGAAAGTTAGTAGCGCTCAGTTTATTTCCACCCTAGATCTTGTCAGGGGTTATTGGCAGGTTCCACTTACAGAAGAGGCTAGTAGGTATGCGGCGTTCATTTCACCAATGGGAACATTCTGTCCTAAAGTGTTGAGTTTTGGTTTGAAGAACGCGCCATACTGCTTTTCAAGCCTCATGGATAAAGTGTTGCGGGGACAGCAAGAATTCGCTTTACCGTATCTAGACGACGTAGCGATATTCTCCGCATCCTGGTCTGAGCATATGGCACACTTGCGGGCTGTGCTAACCCGCCTGCGCGAAGCGGGCTTGACAATCAAGGCTCCTAAGTGCCAGTTAGCACAGGCCGAGGTTGTCTACCTCGGTCACGTGATTGGTCAGGGTCGTCGCCGCCCCTCTGAAATAAAGGTGGCCGCTGTGCGAGACTTCCCGCAACCGCGCACGAAGACCGATATTCGGTCATTCTTAGGTGTCGCCGGCTACTATCAGAGGTACATCCCCAGGTACTCTGATATCGCGGCTCCCCTGACGGATGCTCTAAGAAAAACAGAGCCCCAAACAGTCGTCTGGGACGAGACAAAGGAAAGAGCTTTTAGCGCCCTAAAGAGTGCCCTAACAAGCCAGCCTGTGCTACGATCACCAGACTATACAAAAGGGTTCGTTGTTCAGTGCGATGCTAGTGAGCGAGGCATGGGCGTTGTACTGTGCCAACGGGAAAATGGAGAAGTAGAACACCCCGTCCTGTATGCTAGTCGTAAGCTGACCAGTCGTGAGCAGGCGTACAGCGCCACCGAGAAAGAGTGTGCGTGTATCGTGTGGGCCGTTCAGAAATTGTCATGCTATCTAGCCGGCTCGAGGTTTATCATTGAGACGGATCACTGCCCTCTCCAATGGCTGCAGACCATCTCTCCCAAAAATGGCCGCCTCCTGCGCTGGAGCCTCGCTTTGCAACAATATTCCTTTGAGGTGCGTTACAAAAAGGGGAGTCTCAACGGTAACGCCGATGGCTTAAGTCGAAGCCCCTAACGTAGGAATCAGCCTCAAAATTGTTTGTTACTGATGTTTTTCTTCCTGAGGCAGGATTTTTAACATATTGCTTTTGTTTAGTGTTTCAAAGTGATGACATGCTTTCTAGTGCAATTTTGCAATTTGTGGACGCGTTCTAAGTGCTGCTAGACTACTGTAAGGAACTAGGCAGTGGTATAGAAGGGGAAAGAGCCTGGCAGGGCTTAGTGAGGGTTGTGCCGTGCTTGCTGACTGAGCGGTTAAGTTTCAGCGTAGTTCTAACGCTTGCCGGGAACGAGAACAAAAATGTGAACTCTCCCGAAGTCACTTTGCAGTGTCCTGTGCGAACCTGAACGAGAGAACGAGGCCTTCTCTGTGCGCTGCGCTCAAGAAACGTCGAGGGACGCCCGACTTCGGTTATGAGCATCATCGAGCGACATCCCTCCGGACAGCGGATGCAGTCCCCTGACCATCGGGATCTCCTTCCCCCGGCGGGGCGGTCTGTTACGTTTCGCCTACGATGCGCGGTTTAGCCGGCGCGGCTGCAACAAAGCGGCAGACATTTTGGCCTGTTCGGCGCCGCCGCTACGCCTCCCCGCCAAGCGCGTCCAGGCATGTTCCAATGCCACGTGTCTTCATGTGCGTGTGTGTGTGTATGTGCATGTTGGTGCCCACGCTTGTCGAAGCGCGGCAGCCGGGGAGAGGAGCTCCCAACAACTGTGAAGCGAGGGGGTCTGATAGGCGCCGACACGACGGATGCGTCCACCTTCTCTTCCCATTGTGCCCCAGCGGCGCCGACACGACGTATGAGCCACCTTATCCCATTGTGCCCGAGCGGCACAGTCACGTGCTCGTCTATAGAGGGGTTCCTTCTTGCCCTCAACTGCGAGAGTATAAAAGCAGCTGCCCCCGGACGCCAAAGAGGGCTCCGATTTCTTCTGTTGAGTAACGTGCACTCCCGTCTCTCTACTTCGGTCAACCTGACCGCCAACTCCTTGCGATGTTAGAATAAACAAGTTGTTTTGTTGTTACCAGTCGACTCATGCTTTGCCGGGACCTTCGGATGCTTCCAGTTGTACCCCAGGCCGCCAGGCCAACGCTACCCTTGGGGCTTGCGACCCAGGTGCAACAACGGGCGTCAGCGCCGAGTTCCCAACAACTCGTACCAGCGGTGCGATTACAACAGTGTGGCTTTGATTGACCAATGCCGGCATCTTCGGAACTAAGATGCTTAGGTGAAATGTGGAGAAGAAACGTCAATATCTCCTTTATCTAAAGAAAAAATAAAATAAGATTGAACTACAACAATCGATTCACAAAATTTCTGATATTGATAGAAAATAGCCAATATTGGGGGGGGGGGCCTTCTCTTATGACTATGTATTGCTCCTTTCTTTTACCGTGTTACTTATGTTAACAGGTACCTGTGTCCGCGTCGTGTTGCCGGCCAATTTTCATCAGATTTCCGGGGGACGTTGTTCTCCATTCAGGGATCGAATCCCGGCCACGGCGGCCGCATTTCTTTGGGGGCGAAATGCGAAAACACCCCTGTGCTTAGATTTAGGTGCATGTTAGAGAACTCCAGGTGGTCGAAATTTCCGAAGTCCTCCACTACGGCGTGCCTCATAATCAGAAAGTGGTTTTGGCACGTAAAACTCCATATTTTTTTTATTTCTCCATTCAGCGCGACATCGACTCGAGTTGGTTGCTTGCGCTTATTCATTTCTTCACCTTTCCCTTCGTCTATCTTGTCAACTCGAAATAGTACCCCTTGCCCACTTTATAGAACAAATTCCTTTGTAGCAGGAAAGAAGAATGAAAAGGGGCGCAGCACGGAGTTCGTGTCACTACATGATGGAAAGCGAGCCGAGCGCGCCGCGAAACCCTGAAAGCCGGTCAGAAGAACACGTGCTCGATAACGGCGTTACGTCTTGATATTTTCGCCCTCCTTAGCTCGCGAGCCCGGTGGTCGCTGCCGTTGTTGCGGGCAGCCATGTCATCGTGTAAAAAATAATAATAAGAATAAAAAAGGAAACGCTCGAGAGCCACTCGGCGCCAATCGAATATTCGCCGCCGGGGACAGGGGCGTTCCATCAGCGCCGCCGCCGCTCGGTCGTCGGTCGCTGCGTGCGTGCGTGTGCACGATGTCGTCTTCGCGTAGACGCCGCTGCCGAGGCGAAGCCGCGTCCTGGCCCGCGGGCGCCGCTGCGTGCCGGGACTCCTTGCTCGCGTCGGTTATCGACCGTGTACGGCGGGACTGCAGCTCCCTTTTATTCGTTGGCCAATAACTGCGCGACAATAAAGACGTTTGGCCTGTCGGGCCACCGCTGTCTCCTCGTGTTGATCGAAGCATTTTCGCTTTTCCCCTTTCCGCGCGCCCGAGACGACGGACGCTGCGTCGCGCACCGGGACTATACTCCCGCGCATCGGCGAGCGCAGGTCCTTGGCGCCGGGGGCGCCAGGCTCCTTGACCGTGGCCACGTGCTCATCCTAGATTGGGAGCAGTGACACCTTGGGTGGGGTAATATGTACAGGCGTCGCGCTGTCTGGTCTCTCTTCGCTGCGTGCGGGCTCTTTCGGGAAGGTGAAGCGGCGTGTACACTGCTGCAATGTACGCGCTGGGCATGCCCGCCTGAAACAGCGAACATTCTTTTTTCCAGGTTCTTGATGATCAATATAAGTGTTACTAATGCCACATATTAGAGAATTTACAATGGTTAAGAGACTATAGTAAGACAATTGTACTAGAATCAACGTATCTAGCCTCTTCTAAGAGGAAGTGAAGCAGAGGTGGTTCTGGTAAATTGAGCACGGCCGAGAGGAGTGGCCGCGCGAAGCTGTACGTTCTCCGTGATTGGCAGCTTAGTTTCGCGACGGACGTTATACCGGCGTTAAATTAAAAAAAAAAGGGGGGGGGAGCGGGAGGCAAAGCTATAAAAAGCAGCCATGTGCGGAAATGTTGTATTAAAGTATGACATAGTAGTGCAAAATATGGGGGCCGAACTTTTCTGCAGTAGAATAACATGAAGTTAGGGAGCCTGCCGCGTATGATAACCATCTTAGATATCACGTCCTTCTCTAAGCTGGCAGCACGAGACAGAAGACAAAGAAAAACATTAGGCGCTTCTGGCAGGCACGGACAGGAAAAAAGGAA